>NW_026261491.1:0-1686 GCF_024610275.1 Lodderomyces theae | reverse complement strand
ACCTAGCTTTAAGGCATTGGGAACACGGCCTCTCCTTTTTGGTACAGCAACTTCTGTGGAAGGGGTCTTGATAGCTTTGAGTCTTGCTGGGGTTGGCGCTCTGGCACTTCGCTTGGGGTTGGCTAGCGCAGTGGTTTTGGTGGCGGTACTGGCCTTTGACTTAGTCTTAGTCTTGGACCTGGTCTTGGTCTTGGTCTTGGTCTTGATCTTGGCAGTGTGTGTGTTTTTAATTGCTACCCTACCTTTACGTGTCTTGCGTGTTTTGCGTGTCACCAGAACATGATCTGCATCCCGATCTTTGTCATCACCTCCTAACTGCTCTTGGTCTCTCCCGTCTTTCTCCTTTTCTGACGGAAAAGCATCTGCTTCCTCTTGAAGCCTTCTCTGTTCAGCAATTGGGATAACTTTCTTCAAATCTTTGCCATTGAAGCTTAATTCCACGGGGTCCACCGATGTACCCGATCCCCTTGTTGAAACCATTCTTGTGTGTGCTTAACCCTGTGTTGTGTTGTGTGTGTGTGTGTGTGTGTGTATTTCTCACTTGCCCAAGGCTACAAAGTGTGGTGACGAGAAGTAGGGGCGTGTGTAATAATGTTTTTGGTATACGAAGTAGCACTTGTTGTGTCTGTATGATTTAGCAAGAGTCTTTAAGTTGGTGATTGGGCTTATGCAACTGGATATTGAAAAAAAAAAAAATAAAAACAGATGTCATAAAGAAAAAAGAAGCTTGGGAGTTGTTTGTTGTTGTTGTTGTTGTTGTTGTTGTGTATTTTTTTTTTTGTTCCTAATCAAAACCTTTTTTATTTTTTTATTTTTATTTTTATTTTTATTTTAATTTTTATTTTTTTGTGTATATTAAAGGAGTGCATATAAATGACGCACTCTTTTCTGAAGATTGAGGAGTTTTCTTTTGGTTTTTTATCAAACTAAACAGATGAATCATACAACAATAGAGCCACTCGTGTTTTTTGATTGCTCTTGTAAAGAGATGTTTAGGTAGAATTTGAGTTTCGAAAAGCATTAATCACTCGACACAACTACCAATACTCTTTCAATGACACCTTATTGCAAATAGTAGTTTTCTCGACCTTTCAAAGTTGAGAATTTATTTTATGGTGACTTTTCTCAGCTGCATGCTAAGAGGTTGAGCATCTTCTTCCAATGTATATTTGAGCTCTGCTTACACTTCCTTAATCACTTTTCCCTCTTTTTCTTGAACCAACTAGAATGCACAAAACAGACGCAGAGAGTAATGTTACAGCACAAGGGACCAAACTCACAAAATTCCACCCCTAGACACCCCTTGCGTCAACAAAAAAGAGCCATTGATACACAAGTCTCTCATCTGCTTTGGAGTTACAGCTCAAGTGATTGTAACAGTAAGTTCCTAAGAGGAGCTCAATATCGTTACTGACTTCGTTATCGTTGTCAAGTAAACTTACGAAGTAATAGAAGAACGAGGGGGGGTTGTGGAATTGTCGTGCACTGACTAAAACACCCTCGTTTTTTAGTTATTTCTTTTTTGTTTTTCTTCTTTTTTTTTTTTTTTTGTTTTATTTTTTATTTTCTTTTTGATGGAGGCTTTGTGTATCATTTCTTTGACGGAATTTAGAAGGTCAACATTTCACTCCCGTTGGCAGATCTTGCAGAGAGAGGAGGACAATGTGTGTTTGAATTTGCCATATA
>NW_026261490.1:0-1688 GCF_024610275.1 Lodderomyces theae | reverse complement strand
AAACAGCTGGTCGCCCCAAGTCACCTGTCACAATAGCAGATCCAAGAGCAACAACAAAACAAATCGACCCAAGCAAACCGGTAAACAACCATTTTCTTCCTTTTCCAAATGTTTTTGGGTTCTGCTTGTCATTTTCAACCCATTGAACAATCCTCAAACCGGTATCTAAATCAAGAGGATACTTCCAAGGATCATTTTCATTGAAATCCGAGTTTGGATCGGCATGCGTCAACTCTCTTTTTATATCCAATTCTGGCTCCAACGGTCCCAAGCGCCCAGCACCTTCATGAAGTTCCGATTTAATTTTTTCAACTCCCTGATTATTGGTGACTAACCTTGCCAACTCTTTTTCATCCTCAGAGTCGCGTGAGCGAAATTGCTCCAAACTGTGACTTATCTTTTTTGCGAGGGGTTCATTATGGTGTCCGGTTGTCTGCTCGTAAGGAGTGATTTTATGGGAATCAATACTGGCGGTATCTGAACTGTCTGCCATCAAAAACGTAACGAACTAAGAATATGGGGTTATATGTGCTGGATAAATAAAAGCAGCGCTTGTTGTATGAAAAATGTGTAGTTTTACTTCCCAAGGTGAAAGTGATACGGAAACTATTGAAGAGTGAAGTTGGACAAACTGTGGAGGATGATTTTGGAGGGAATATCACGTCTTATTTATATTCTGTTAAATGACCATTCTTGTGTGATTTCTGTTTTTTTCCGCTTTCTTTTTTTTTAGCAGCCGGTTAGAAAATGATCTGCATTTACTTTATTGTTGTATACATGATTCCACCCATTCTACTCATTTAGTTTTATTTGGCGCCAATTGTTGCATTTGTGGGATAGTACTAACTTTTTGCAGTTTTGAGCCTTTTCTATATTTGTGCAACAATTGCTTTTTTGTATTTTTTATTTTTTCTTTTTCAGCCGTGGGGGTTACATTTGCCGATACCGGAAAGTAATACTCAGCTCAGTTAGCTTAAATAGCCTTCAGACAAAAATTGTTAACTACCCCAGCTTCCGAGAACCACGTATAATTTAACTAATGCTCCTGGGGAAATTCACACAAGAAGGTTTGTCTTGTTAACAAAAGGGAACGCAATGGAATGAGAATCGCATCGGCTGATTATATGTCGCACAAAAGTTCACAGTATACAAACCGTCCTCTTTGAGCCGTTTTTGTACTTCATTGTACCTGTATCGTCAAGAAAAAAAGTCAGAGCTAATTCATTCAAAAAAACGCTTCTCCTCTCTTTCTTGGTGTTAGGACCCTACATGGAGATCCCCATCCTGCCCCCAAGAATGAGCGGCTAACACCTCTAGACAGCGTTATTTGTGTAAACCTTTGCGTTATATCTAAAACAAACTAACCTTGTTTAAAAAACGTTTATTAGAATGCATGAGTAGGAGCCCTTGGCTAGAGCGCAAGATCTACTGATTAACTTTTCATTGCACCCTAAGAAGGGGTCCCAATCTATTCTTAATTAGTTTATTACTCTAAATCGTATGAAATGTATGATATATATATATATATATATAATAATGTGACCCGTATCACAACATCACCAACCCTAATGTCCATGGCTTTCCAAATCTGGCCTCTTTGCATCTACGTGTGGAGAATAAGCGTACTTGGAAAATGCTCTAATTCTTGCTCCATAAAAGAAGAACAAGTAAGGAATGAGACAGCAAGC
>NW_026261487.1:0-1743 GCF_024610275.1 Lodderomyces theae | reverse complement strand
TTGATAAAGTGACTTCGCCTACTTTGATAGGCTCGAATACTAATGTATCTTTTAATGGTGATGACATTTTTAGAGCTGAGTTGAGTTAGAAGAACAAAGCCTATTGTGTGATGAGCTTTTAATCACTCAGACTGGCACTAGATAGTGTCTTGTTCCTTGAAATAGTTTCTCATTGTGGTGGTTGAGATACTCATTCTGTATCTTTATATAACAATCAGCTGTCGTCGTATTATTAATCAAAATCATTAACTCCGCGGTTACTTTGGACGTTATGTGCGTCGCGGAAAATAACGCCGTGTTAATTTGCGAAGAGTGAGATTGATCTCCAATCGTTATCGAAACTTTATAGAGAGAGACTATCCACACTCAACCATACCAGTGGTGGAGGCTGGCAGAACTGTCTCAAGAATTTTTCATAGTTGCGAGAGCAAAGATTCCTCACAGCAGCAGGATTCAGAACTACAGTCATTTGCAATACACAATAATGTTTGCCAAAGCAGCTGAGTACAAATTGTTGGGAGTTGGGCCTTTTACTACTTTTGGTGAGCAACATTTGCATTGATACTGTAACCAAACTGTAATATGATTGAATTCCTCCAACCTCTAAGTTTAGGAAAAATCCGCAGTCAACTACGCATGTGCTCCATAGGCAGTCTACTAGTTACCAAACATTAGGAGTTGCAATGAGCATTAGCACACAAGCATAATGATGGAGCACACTACAGACAAGGGGCTCTACCATCAGACAAGTCACCGAATTTCCCTGTCAGTTATTTTGTTAGTGAATTTCATTTTTCACACAAAATAGACTTGCATAACTTTTTTTGCAACTTCATCACCACCATTCTATTCTTCTCGACTTCACCTAGAAGACCTTACTAGAGGAAACCATCCATGTCACGAGCAGCATCCACCCTGTCATTCAAGTTACAACAGCCACCTCCATTATTCTCATTGTGGGATATTCATCCCATCACACCCTCAATGACTTCATTCTGGATCAATGATCAGGAAAATTTGGCATCACCTTCCTCCTCGTCCAACCTGATTAGCAACTCGTCGTTGGTCTCCAAGCTGGGAAATCAACAGCAGCAGCAGCAACAGCAGCAGCAACAGCCTGCATCAACTCACCAGGCATTTGAGCCGAAATTGGACAGACAGCAAGCAGTGTACAAGACATGCGAGGCCAAATTGAAGCGAATGATGATGGAGGATGAGAACTATTCATTTATTTTGAATCCTTGTTGCGACAAGATTGATTGCAAGTTCGTCAAGAATGCCATTATGAAGGATTCGAGAACTAGAAACGTGAGTAGGGAAAGCGTTACCGCATCGATGATTTCCATAGATTCGGAACTCGAGGAATATTTACCACATAGAGTAGTTGATGAAGGTTTCAACTTGGCTCCATTACGTACAAGTTCTGTTGAAAAGGGCATACAGGTCCAGCCGGCTGAGACCAATGATGAGGATACGCATCTGATTTATAAGGATTTACTTGATGAGCTTAGTTCATCCATCACCAAGGCCAATTTCCAAGGCCAATTTGAAGATAGACTTGCAAGGTTGAAACACATTGTGAGGGGCAGAAGAAACCACAAAACTAAAGTCTAAAAATTTCTCTAATATGAAAATAGCTACATACTTATAAGTTAGCTTCACTTCTCTTGATTGGTTGCGCATATCTCTTTCTTTCAACATCTTCGTCATAGCTCTGCCCATCATACGTGTTGTAACCCCAGT
>NW_026261486.1:0-1781 GCF_024610275.1 Lodderomyces theae | reverse complement strand
ACCCCACGGCCTCTGTGGTGAGTTTCCAAAGAGCATTTGTCACAGTTGGTTGGTAGTCAGTGTCGTTCGCCACACCATACGCTCTCAAGTTTCGATATGCGACACCCAATTTCGACGGTTTGTAGTAATCTTTATCAAGCTCATATTGCTTCCGTTGATTCTTGACCCAAAACTTGGCATCGAATTTGTCAGAATCCGGATCCAATCTTTCATCTTTTTCTTCCTCAAGGAGGGGGTTTACTCCTGGAACTTCAGACATGTGTGTTAAATACCTTCTCAAGCTGGGGGCGGGGGAGGAAGAGTCATCTCTGCTGAACTTTTTTGCTAAACGGTGAACGTCCTCGTCATTGAAGCCACGGTAGTTTCCCCTCGATTGATGGTCGGAGGGGTTTTTCTCAGCTTCATTCCCCAGCTGAGTCGATGAGCCCCGACTAGACGTCTGTTCAAGGTTGCCCATTGATTCAATATCTTAGCTTTTGATCCAGAATGAGGAGAGCAATGGCTTGGTAGTTGAGCTTTGTAGTACAGAATTCAAGTGGGGTTTTTATATGCTTAATGGGAACGCTTTTAACATATTTAAAAATGTCTGATGTTTTCCATATTTATATATAATTCAGTGTCGGATTGGTTACCAAGGAGGGCCCTCACTGGTTGCTGAAGTTTAATGCAAAGATTGCATGCATCAAGTACTTCACGTAATGGTTATTTTCTGTATCAATGTATTAAAGTGCACAAAGATACAATAAGACTAAAAGTATCTTCTGGTGCACGGAGTTAGCCCTTTTCTTTTCTCTTTTCTAAAGCCTGTAGCTATTGCTGCAGATTCACTCCTAACCACACACTTGGCAAAAGGGTTTACTAGCCAATCGTCTATTCTTTTCCTTTAGTTTGTAGCACGCTTCAGCGTATGCATGAGCTTAGTTATCCGACGTTGGGATAGGAATTATGTTCTGGAGTTAAACTAAGTTTTAAGTTTCTGTGCATGATCACTAACACAAAGTCAAAGTATGATCGGATGATTATTTTATTTTGAGTGACAGAACATGAAATACAAGAGGATGGGAATAACTTATGGCGATGTATATAAATGAGGGAAAATGGTAACCAACTAACCAAATGATTAGTCCTGTCATGCAATCTAAATTCATCATATTGCAGTTAAATTTGTGCTGATTTTGCGCAAAATCAGCATATGATATTTACAAAAGCCGCTTTTAGAATAGTCAAAAGAACATTCAGTGGAGAAGTTTGGCACCAGGGGAATTGCAGTTGTTATTGAATCAAGAATCTCATTTTGTAAACCGTACATTAACTTTTGTATGCGAACTGCACACTATCCTTCTTGTTTTCTGGGCACGCAAACTCAATAAAATAATCGCGCATATTGTATACGCAAAAACGATCGTCAAACAAAATTCATATTCTATTTATAGAGGGATTAAAACTATTTGGTTGCAAAACCAAATACTGCTTGCACATTGCCAAACAACACGACTCGTGTCCAAATCATTATTTTGCTAGAATAGTTATTCACCAGTGGATTTGCTTACCTGAGAGTCAAAATTTGAGAATTATAGGTATGGAGAAGCATCTGCTCCAAGTTCCCACAAAGGTAATCGTTGACGACAAATCAAACACGAACTTTGACTCTAAAAATCTTCTATTATTGGGTGCTCTCACACATGATATAAGCATTATAAACAATTTATTAATAAAAAACAAAAAAAAAACAAAACAAAATGATCTCACCGTCCGTTCTTAAAACACCTACTTTTCATTCT
>NW_026261489.1:0-1845 GCF_024610275.1 Lodderomyces theae | reverse complement strand
TACTAGTGAAGAAGTAACTCAACCACAACACCAAGTCAGCAATGAACCCACCTTCTAACGCACCAATCAAGCATCTAGTCACATAAAATCCAGCTTTACCCTTTAATGCCGCCTGCGACATAGCAACGATACTCCACGCACAAATCTGCATGGGGATGAAAATATCGGGTCCCAAAGCCTTTGAGATCAACTGAGAAGGCACCTCCGCCGCCAAGAAACTACATGTGAAGATTATGTTTCCCACGTTGAAGTCATTGGTGTTCAATCCCAAGTCTTGCAAGAAGTTGTCGGAAACAGCTTGACTCAAATTACCTCTGTCAACTTGCAAACTGACAAACAAGAGACACGCAGTGAATGCGACTCTCCAGTTCAATTTCATGACAACCTTCTTTTCCTCCTCCTCTGTCCATTCAAATGTGGGGTCGAATGCGGAGTAACTCTCGTACCCTGATTTGGTGTACAAGTCACGATAGTACTCTTCCACTTGCGGGTCCAAGAAGGGGTTCTTCTTCAATTGGTCGCTCTCTGATGAGAGGTTGGATGAGACTTGGGTGATTGTCTGCTTGTCGAATGTCTTCAATGGATCTGCATCGTTGACCGAAGTGTATGAGTTGGAGGATGAGATTGAGTCGTTAGTTGGCCTGCGTTGATTCCCCATGTTTGCGAGTAATGGTTGGGTGTCGTTGGGAGATTTTGAGGTTTTGTAATGCAACAGCTTTTGCCAGATGGAGTTGTGTGATGCAGAGCGATCTGTATTTATAGTGGACCCAGACATAATGGCTGCTTTCAAAATGAACTAACCCTTCCCACAGTTGTAACAATACTTCCCAACTAGTTAGTAGATGGGTGTGGATGCATACTTAATCTAAGCGCTTAAAGTCACTGCATAAATTTCATTGTTCCATTCGGGGTGTTTGTTAAATTAATCGTTGTTAAAAAAAAGTGTGGTTTTCAATTTACGATGATGTTATGTATTGTTCTCATCGTTCAATAATGTGGCTGTAATATGTAACCAAGGCGAAAATTCTTTGGAGTTGCAAGTTAAGGACGCCTTTTACATCTTCGACACATACGAGGCAATGTATATGCACCATCTAAGGTTGCCAACCCATTCATTTAAATAGAAATGCTTGTTACGGTGAGAATAAGCGATGTCTCAACGTTTGGTTGCGAAAGAATTGCACCACAGTACACACAGTAGAGCAGGTACCGTAAGCACAGTATTTTTTTTTTTTTCTCTAAACTCTAGGGATTTGATCACGTGCGGATCAAGGAGTGATAAGTACCCGCCACATATACAGAATTGCGTAATCGGCGTAGTTAATCGCCTGATCGAGATTAGCGAAAAGAGCGGAAACATTTAAAAAGTTGGATCCTTTATGAACTTTGCAGTGTAGTGTATATCAAAAGTGTTTTGAAGTGGTTTGCCAGGAGCCGGCTCTCTGTAGCGGCTTGCCAGAAGCTGCTAATTTGTGGTAGTTATCAAAATCACATAATGGTCAAACTACTACAAATTTCTATTTCTTATCTATAAACATTAATGATCAAATCTAAAATCTAGTCTCTTGTTAGCTTCGTCCGTCGTTGTTTCTCTATAAGTCTGCCTTTCTTCCTCACTCATTGCATTCCAAATCTTATCTTTACTCTTGTTTCTCCAAATATAATACCCCTTAGCAAGTATCAAAATCGGAATGAGGATCAAAGAAATGACAAACAACTGCATGTTACCTCTTTTGTACAAGGGCTTGTCATCATCACGATAGACATTGTTACCGATAATGCTACTCAACTGGACAAACATGTTGTACAATGCGGAACAAATGGATCTGTTTCTAACCGAATTGG
>NW_026261488.1:0-1982 GCF_024610275.1 Lodderomyces theae | reverse complement strand
GCCATGATGTCGGTTGATGAGTCATTGTTGTGTTCGTTTCAAATATTGAAACCAGCTGATAAAAAGCCAAGATATTCTGCTGGGTCATCTGCCGGTTCTTCAGCTGGCTCCATTGGAGGAGGTGCTGGTGGTAACAGACCAAACCCAAATACAAGGAAACCAAAGAAACCAACAAAGTAAGGAGAGATAAGAGGAGCCTGAGAAGCCTGAGGAGCCACTTTACCCTTGTTTTTTATTGTTCTTTTTCTCAGTGTCCTTCTGTTGACACCTTTCTTTTCGGATAATTCATCACACCCTTTTTTTTTATCTACATTGTTGGCAGCAACAGCAACAACAACAACAACAACAACAACANCGCACACGCACACAATATTTCACTTATACACTCATTCGCCAACAAAAGCAACATATGCATATGGAACATGAAAATCTTGTTCGTCCACTCCTTGAGAAGGAGGTCAGGGAAATCTTCTATCCGCAGCAGTAATAGCGTGAACTGCACTTTGTACACTAGCGACCAAAACAGCACAACAGCTCAAAGCATACTATCTACTTTAACCACAAGAGAGGGAGGGAAGAGACCGATCTTATTGGAGAAACTACTACTTACCACCACTACAACTACTTGCTATTTCCTACTTTGATGATGTGATGACCCCACTGTCTCTCTCCCCCCTCCCCCCCTCAACAATGAGTCTTACTTTTCTTTATTGTTGTGTTCTTTTTTCTTTTTTTCTTTTTTCACACACCTTTGTATTATTAACAATTTCCAAATTTATCACTATATTTGACGAATGCTAACCAACGACAAAACACATTTACACGCACGCACATGCAGCTGCGACATCATATGAAACACGCATCTACAGGAGAAAGTCATTGGACAATGACAGTGCGGGAGCTGCTGGAGCTGCTGGAGCTGCTTTTTTTGATAGACTTAGTTGATCTTATAGAGAGAGAGCTAAATGGCCGTAGACGACAGAAAGAGAGAAGAGAGACTTCTTTTCTTCTTCTTTTTCTCCTTTATTGGTGCTGTTGTTTATATAGGGTTTTCTCACTTATTTAGAAAGACTAGAAAGGGAAGAAAAAAGTAGAGAAAATGAGCGTCGTTTGATTGTCGTTGATTTATGAATTGAGAATTTTGGTTTTTGTGTCCATTTTTGGTTGCGAAAAGAGCGAAAGTGAAATTGAATTTTGGAAATTTGTTATTTTATATAATGATTTTTTAGGTTTTTAGTTTATGTTTTGATTTGAGGTGAGGACTGGAAACTGGTTGAGTTTTTGGAAATTGGTATTTGCATTTGATGCTGCTATCTGTTGATATGTACTTGGGTGGGGGTCTACTTGTTATTTTCTGTATACTATTGTTCCATTTAGTGTGATTCTTTTTTTCATATTTTTTTTTTTTTTTGGTTGATTGAGGTGGATTGGCGAAACTTGAATGAGACATTGTTGAGTTTGCGTTGTTTTGGAGAGGTTTTGCTTGGATTGATTGGAAGATGATGTGGAAGTTGAGGTTTGAGTAGTGGGGTTTCTGCCAGTTGTTGATCTGTTATTCGTATACTGATATTGTCGTTTATTTTTCATTTTTATATATATATATGCTTGCTTGATTTATAAATACTTATTTCTCTAATAACGCCACTTCTAATCTCTTCAGCTTCCTCGACCTTGAAGAGAATCATATCTAGGAGCATTTTCTACCCAAATTTCAAAACAATTACAATAAATCTAATTGGCTAAAATGTTGAAATTTTTGCAAGGGACCATCCAAAAAGCAAAACCAAAAAAAAAATAAACTGTCGTTGTTGTTCTTTTCACGACACACTTCTTTTTTTGCAAACATATACGACTGAAAACCTTTCACAAGTGATGTCTATTGTTGCTGCTCAGCTGGAAGAAGTCGATATCGACTCCATTCTTGATCGATTACTAGAAGTCAGGGGATCTCGTCCTGGCAAACAAGTCACCTTGGCCGAACA
>NW_026261485.1:0-2048 GCF_024610275.1 Lodderomyces theae | reverse complement strand
GCTGCTACTCCAGATAACACATCATCATCATCATCATCATCATCATCAGTACCACCAACAGGCAGCTTCAAAATAGACTTCAACATCCGAAGAGGTTCATCGAGAGAAAACTTGTCGCCCATTGATGACTCAACACCAAGATTTGTCAAACGTGCCGATTCAGACGGATCTTTTGATTTGGAAATTACCAATGAACAAACTTTCTACATGGCTGAGTTGCATATCGGATCAAACAAAGATAAGAATCAAGTACTTGTGGATACTGGAAGTTCAGATCTTTGGGTGATGTCGCATGATCTCACCTGTATCAGTAACTCACAAAGCGGTTCAAGCCAGAAGAAGAAGAAAAAGAGAGATGCAAAAAATGTATTTGGTTATGGAACAGGGACTGGTGTCAAGTACCCATTTGCTGAAGATACCAACTCGAAAAAAGATGATGTTGAGTCAACTAAACAAGAACAACAAACCAGAGGAAAAGAAGAAGAAGAAGAAAAAGAAGAAACTCCATCAAAGTCGGAAAACGTTGGCGACGGTGCCAATAATCGTGATAACCAATACTACACTACAATCTACTACACTGAAGGACCGGGCAGCACTGATTTCCCAGCACCCGGTGGGGGAGGAGGTATAGGTTCAGGTTCAGGTTCAGGTTCCAGTTCTGCTGGTGGATCTGGCTCAAACACGTGTACTTCCTATGGTTCATTCAATACTGAAAATTCCGACACATTCAAACGTAACGACACCGATTCATTTGTAATTCAATACGCTGATAAAACTTCTGCTCAAGGTATCTGGGGCTACGACACGGTTAGAATGGGAAACATCTCAGTTCCCAATTTGAGTTTTGCCATTGCCAATCAAACCTCAAGTGATATCGGAGTCTTGGGTATTGGCTTACCTGGGTTGGAAACAACCACTCAGTACGGATACATGTATGAAAACTTGCCACTCAAGATGAAATCAGATGGTGTTATCAAACGTGTCTTGTTTTCATTGTACTTGGATACAGCAAATGCTCAAAGTGGGTCGGTTTTATTTGGTGCTATTGATCATGCCAAGTATGAGGGCAGTTTGGAAACCCTTCCCATGTTGAAAACATATAGGCAAATTGATTATCCAGTTAGATTCGAAGTTGAAGTCAGCAATATCACATTGAATAACAACGCGGGTGTTACTGCAAACGTGGCCACCGATTCAGTGGGTGCCGTATTGGATTCAGGCTCAACATTGTCTTACTTGCACTCAGACCAAATCCAAGCTGTTGGTGAAGCCCTTCATGGTGAATACTCCAGCAATGCTGGCGCATACCTTGTTGATTGCAGGTTTTTGCAAACAAACTCAACGTTGGATATTCAATTCGGTGGCAAGACCATTAAAGTACCGGTATCTGATTTGGTTTTGCAAGCAGGTAGAGATACTTGTTACCTTGGTCTTTTCGAACAATCATCAAGCTCTCCATACATTTTGTTTGGTGATAATGTCTTGAGAAGCGCTTACGTTGTTTATGACATTGAGCAATATGAGATTCACATTGGTCAAGTTTATTACACTAATGAAGAAGATATCGAAGTCATTGATGGAGAAGTAACTACCGGAGGAGGCCAAAACTCAACACGAGTAGGTAGCGGAAGCAGCGGGTCAAGCTCATCTTCGTCTTCTTCATCCTCGGGTAACAAGAATGGAGCATTTTCGGTATTCAACTTGTCATGGTCTTCTGTGGTTGCTGGGTTGTTGATTTCCATTGGAGCTACGTTGTAATGATGAGAATATCGCATGCAGTATTTAGCTTACATTTTTTTATTTTTTTATAAAAGACATTTTGCATTTTGAATGGGATTAATTGTAGGTATATCCTCCTTGTAAAAATGATAAAGTGATAAATTCACTAACAAATATACACTCTAAGTGAAAACAAACTATTGCAAAAACAATACAATAAACTTTCCAAAATTCGCATCCTGTGAGCTAGACAGCTGAAATGCTGGAAGAAGTAGTATACTTGACCTGAGCAATTGAGATTGTATTAGCATCCAAGTTGTAGAGAAGAT
>NW_026261484.1:0-2051 GCF_024610275.1 Lodderomyces theae | reverse complement strand
CTCTATCAACTTGCAAACTGACAAACAAGAGACATGCAGTGAATGCGACTCTCCAGTTCAACTTCCAAATGACCTTTTTCTCTTCTTCCTCTGTCCATTCAAAGTATGGGTCGAATGCAGAGTAACTCTCGTATCCAGAGTTTGTGTACAAGTCACGATAGTATTCTTCCACTTTAGGATTCAAGAATGGATTTTTGGCAAGCTGATCGGATTCTGTGGAGCTTTCTGAACCCACACGGGTGACAGACTCCTTATTGTAATCCTTGACATGGCCCTGATCCTTGTTATCAGATGAGTAGTTGAGGGAATTATTGGAAGATACGGAATCGGTTATTGAATCTTGGCGTGTCATGTTTGATGTAGGAACTAATGTATATCTGCCAAGAACTTGTCGATTAACCTTGCCAAGAACAAAAGATTTGAGAGATGAGCCGCTGAACATTCCCAGGAGTATTTAAATAGTCCAAAGATGGGGCCGCTGTTTCAGTCAGCTGCTCTTAATTTCCAATTTTATTTTTTTTTATTTCTTAATTGTTAATTGTTAGTTGTTAATTGTTAATTGTTAGTTGTTAATTGTTAATTCGCTAAATGCCGAAAAGCAGACGAAGTGGGACGTACAGATCTTGCGTGATTGACGGAATACAATAGACGTTCAGTCATATGCAGTNTAATATTGTTAATTCGCTAAATGCCGAAAAGCAGACGAAGTGGAACGTACAGATCTTGCGTGATTGACGGAATACAATAGACGTTCAGTCATATGCAGTATATAGAGAAACAGACAAATAGCAAATGACTCCTTTTGCCTTAATTTAATTTGGTGCGCAAAAAAGATCAATTAAAAGTTTGTGATGAAAACTGTGGTTTCAATTGCATCATTATTATCTCTTTCTTTTTTTTCTGTTTTGTTTTTTTATTTTTTCCGTTTGTATTGTTCTTTAGGGGTGTGGCTGCAAACAAAAAGATCTTGTTAATAAACAGGCAAAACCCATCCCATTTCAGATAACGTTTGAAAGTCAAAGCTGTTAGAATAATTCACATGACTATAATGGTTCGTACTCTGAATAAGGTATTTTGGGCTTACCTGGAAAAAAGCGCAGAGCCACGTGGAGCCATGTATCAATCCAATAAGAGCTATCAGCGGTTGCAAATCGAAAATTGTGTCAAAAAGTGGCGTCAATTTTGATTGTGCACAAAAATATTATCATCAGTCACGTGAAGGATTAATTACTAAAACATAACATCAACACTGCCCATTTTTTTTTTTTTCGGTATTCACACAACAAACTCTCATAACCCCTCACTCTTAGTCGGCTCGGAGTAATGTATCACAGGGAGCAAGAAATATTTAATTAATGACCATCTTGACAAAGGCGGACTAGCGCTTCAAACCACAAGCACTTATATCCAATATCCCTCTTTGCCACACGGGGACGAATCGAAGCAAGATACCAAAAGTCGGTGCAGATCGCGTTCTCGGAATATAGCCTCAAATCGGGCCGATATTTACTCTGAAACGAATTTTTTCACATTTGTGGCGTTGATTATCTTTTGCTTTTGCTTTTGATGACGGTCATCATTCATGCCACAAAAAGTGCAGAGTAATTCAGGTAAGAGAAAGATCAAGACACACACACACACACACTGGCACACTTCTTATACACCGTTAGCAAATCTCTAAACTATATTGCACACTTAGTGATCAAACCTAAAGTCTAACCTCTTGTTAGCTTCATCCTTTGTCGTTTCCCTATACACGTGCTTCTCCTCTTCGGTCATTGCGTTCCATATCTTGTCCCTGCTCTTGTTTCTCCAAACGTAGTACGCTTTAACCAACAACAATACAGGAATAAGAGCCAACGTAATGGCAAACAACTGCATGTTACCCCTCTTGTATTGTGGTTTATCATCCTCACGGTAAATATTGTTACCGATGATATTACCCAACTGCACAAACATGTTATATAAAGCAGAACAAATGGATCTGTTCCTCACTGAATTGGAGTTTCTTGACACCCAAGCAACACAGATGGCATGGATATATGGTTGTC